>NW_026928296.1:0-33464 GCF_032062105.1 Saccostrea cuccullata | reverse complement strand
GAGGAATACAAAAAAAAAAAAAAAAAAAAAAAAAAAAAAACAAACAAACAAACAAAAAAAAAAAAAAAGTAAAATTAACGTTTTATTAAAACCCATACCCATAGTATCATAATAATATATAATGTAATATATTTTGCATGTTACTTGTGGGACAGGATGGTCATAGTCTTGGATCAGAGTTTTGAGGGAACACGGAGGAAAACAAATAGGCTAAGGGCAGAGCTTGAACTAATTTTATTCAATAAATAAGTCTAAGACATAAAGATTAAAGATATCGTTCTAATACACAGAAACACACCCTCTCTCTCTTTGCAAAAAATAAAGGGGGCACAATTTCCTGGACCCCCCCCCCCCCTAAATCAGCAAATGACGTGTATATAGGTTGCAACTTGAACTTCGATTTTTATTGATGTTAATTTTATTTTAAAATACATCACCAAATTGCCATGAGTTAACTATGCTAAAAGTTGGGGAGTGGATGCAATAAAAAAGCTAAATTTAGAAAAATAAAAAACACTGATGACCGCTGTGCAACACCCCCCCCCCCCCTCACTTCACGGATACTGTACTTGCCTGGTATGTCGGGTCACTAAAAGCTCATCCTACATTTTGTATGGTTATTTAGTAATAGAACAACTACGTGTTTTGCGTATTGTCAAAGGCATCCCTTAGCAAAAACAAATGCTATATTTGCATTGACTTTTGATTTTATTTGTCTTGAAAATACATTGAACATTGGTTATGCATTTATTTTTGATTGAATCCAATTCAAAAATCTTCAGACCATTGATTTTGGAATGATTGAAATTTGATTTTTTCAATAAATGTTGTTTCAATGCATTTATTTTGCATTTATTTTGAATTTATATGATGTCATACCAATAACAAATTTACACATGAAGTGATCTCTTTGGTAAATCCATGATTGAATTTGTATTTATTTTCTGAAGCATTGATTCAGAAATAAATGGTAGCTTTATCAGCTGTGTATATTGCTGGTTATATTAGTGCTGACCAGCTGTAAACATATCCAAGGAGAGGCTGATAAAAATCACGTGATTACTCTACGTCACTTTATCAGCCATTTCAAATTCTGCTGGCACTGCATCAAGACAAGCTAGAAGCCATGATGTACTTTGATGAAAATGATCAACATTTTGTTGTGTTCTTCCCTGTGGACTAAACTATTCATATTATGGCAAAAAGTTGTGTAGAATCTAAGAATGATGAAGACAGCTAGTGTTGTTTTGTGACAGACAAGTGATATTGAAGGTGATGAATAGATGGTGCTGTTGAAGTAGATGCCATACAAAATAATGGATACATTGTTTTCTCAGGAAGTAAGTTATTTCTTTTTTTCTCAAAATTTATTCTTAATCACTGTTTATAGCATTATTTTACTCATCATTACACATTCTGTGGAATTTCCGAGAGGGGAACATGCCAAGTATTAAATTTCACTCTTCAAGGAAGACTTATGTAAACAAAGATCGGCATTCGGGGCTTAATTTCCATCACATGCTATCTGATCAGATTAAGTTAATCTATGCTCTTTGTTTAAGCAACACTGCTGGTGTCCACTGCTGAGCAGATAGTGTAACTATAAACTAATTAGTCTACACTACAGAATTACTAATTATGCACCAAACCTCGAAACACCATGCAGTCTTGACTCTCATTTCTTTTTTATTTAAAAGATTCATTTATTTATCAAATAATAAATATCTTGAATGTGTTTTTTTTCAGAGTATGTACATGCTCCAAGTGCAAAATTTGAAGATAGATCCTGTGCCACCGAAAATGTTCAATAAATTTAATGCAGTCTATAGTTAAATGGAAAAAAAGATTAACTAATGCAGTTCCACAAAAACTACCAATAAGATATAACAGTCCAGAAAGTGAGAAACTTATTTGCTGAGTAACCTAGAAATGGAATTCAAGGAAGCTAGTGTACTTCAAATTGTGCCTTTGTGATATGTGATTAATGTATGGAACTTATACTGTTATTGTGTCAGTGATTTTTGGGTGTTATTCATGTCTCACACACATTCAAGTGTAACATTTAATTAATAGGAAGTTAGTAATTCATTTACTTGAATTTATAACTGTACTGGTGAATTTTTAAGATAAGTATTCAAAATTTTGGTAAAGATACATGTGATGGATTATTAGTACATGTAATAATGTTTGCATTGAGCATGATGCTGGATATTGTTTGTTACCATATGTATTTATTCTATGTTACTTCTCAAGTTTCATAACTTCACTTAAATGTTTTTATATGTATTACTTTAACATTTTTCTGTGATGTCACAATAATGCTAAGTGACATCAAATAAATGCTTCATACTGTATTTCATTTGCTTTGCATTGATTTTGCATTTTTCCGTGATGTCAAATTAATCCTTCATCTCATTTACATATTTCGCAAAAATCCAGCCATTTTAAATCAAAAGTCAAAGCAAAATAAATCAAAATCCAATGTTCAATGCTATTTCAATGCTTTTTCCCCATACAATTTAGCAAGGAGGCACAGTTGATTTCTTTGCAAATCAAAAAAAAATGAAAATCTAATGCTCAGAAAACAACTACAAAACAAATCAAAATTCAATCAACTTGATTTTGCTAAGGGCATATATACATGTACATATGTATACATGACAAAAATTAAAATGTTATTCATGCATCGGTCAAGTTGGGGGAGGGGTAGATTAGAGTTTTTTGAGGAATTAGAATGCGTAGTGGACCTTTCTTCACTTTTTAAAAGTTTTTTTTTCACAAAGTCTCAATTCCAATATCTATGTTTAATTATAATTAGTAATTAAAAACACAATTTAAATACGATTTTCCAAAATCTCCACGCTTTTCGACTGTCTTTACTTTGATCACGTGACATTATGATAGTTCATAAGGTCAGATTGAGATTGCCTTTTGTCAATATCGGTCACTACTGCCATTGCTTCTGCGATTGCATCTACTCAGCGCTTTCACTGCATTCTTCAAGACATCTTGCACAGAAGAAGATTTCTTCTGGATGAGGTTAGTTTATTGAAGTTGTTATATTCGTCGATTTATCGCTCTATATGGTGTCATTGTGCAAAAAATTTCGTGGTGAATACTCGAACATTTTTGACGCCATTTTTGTCCTGCAGCAGAACAGAGAAATTTATTAGGCCGGTGCATGCATTTTGAAATATTTGTATGCATGTGTTTACGTGTATCTTAGGTACCATTTGTCAAATTTTATTAAGTTTTAGCTGAAACTACTGAGATGTAAAAGTAAATATTGACTTAAATGTATGGGTATGGCTATATTGATAAAAAATTAAGGACTTCCGGTGGTGAGTGCGCATGGACATTGAGATATTTTCAGGTCCAGTCCAAAGACTATTTCTACCTACGTAGCTATTAATAGCTACCAAGGTATTTAAAGCTACCCAAAGTAGCTATTAATTTTTACCTACTTTCTGCTTTACTTGCATGTTGTGGTCAAATGCAGGAACGGCGCAACATGGTGAGCACAAAATTTCTTGATACAGTCACGCTGATGATGAATATGACAAAAATTTGGCCCAAAAATGATTACTTCGTATACTATCAATTTTGCATAAAAACTAATGTAAAATTGCGGATTCATCAAGTTATAATAAATTTTTGGCCAAAATTTTGTCGTATTCATCATTAGTGTGACCGTATGAAAAAATATGGTATTCATCATGTTGCGCCGTTTAGTCTTTTGGTCGCAAAATGCAGAAATTATATAAAGTAGGTAAAAATAGCTACTTTGGGTAGCTTGAAATACCTAGGTAGCCATTAATAGCTACATAGGTAGAAATAGTCTTTGACTGGACCTGATTTTATACATTTATTGACTCGGTTCGAGGGCAACATGTATTTAGTCAGACCCAAGACTCAATTAAACTGCTTGCCGGAGGTTGTTTAAGGCGAAGAGCAGACGATTTTGTTCCAGGGTAGACAAAATTAACCCATTTTGTCCGAGAACACAGTCAATGGAAGTTTTGTTATACCTTTTATTTCAATATTTTTGACATATATGCATCTTGTACTGTCTTCTGTGATGTAAACCCCTGGGGTCTGTCACTTTTAAACATCAATAAATGCTGAATTAGATTAAGCTCCTCCCATGGTGTGACATCTCATTGACAGGTCCAACATCTCACTCAGCAGTCAACATCAATTTTTATTACGCCCACTCAGTAAAACATTATAAAAGTTAGATTTCTTTCATATAGGTTTATAAGGAACAATTTTTAAAGGTCATAATAACAAAAAATGTTCACTTTAATATGCGAATTTTTTTCTGAGATGAATCATTGAAAAGAAAATATGTTCAATTCAGTATGAACTTATATGGGGGTCAGAGGTCATAGTGTGACCAAATTACACAATGAGATGACATCTTGTTTACTTTATTTCTGTCTGGTTTTGGAACTTTTAAGTTAAAAGCGATGAAAATTTGACCTTGACCTTAAGGACGCGATTGCAAGGCGTCACTTGATCGAGTCATCTGATGATTAAAAAAAGAATGTTTGCAGTAACCATTTCATGAATAAGGAGCGTGATATGACTGCGCTCTGACAAAAATGGTCTATATATATTAATTGTTCTACAGCAGAGAAATAATAAGATATAAAACATGTAAATTTAAAGGTTGTGACAATGCACTTGACTACATTTTTTTTAATCCACTTACATATTTTATGTTATTACCTAACCTACTATGTAAATTATAATTAGGCATTTTAAACTGTTTCACGGTTAATACTTTATGTTTTTGCGTGATCATGAAACAGTGAACTGTTGACTGGTCCACAGAATGAACTGTTGACTGTTTAAAGCGTCATCGTGATATTCAAGCATTTTGATGACCATGACATCACTATTTACCTGATCTATAATAACTAGTAATCAAATTTAAATAAAACACACAAACAATCCATTTATTAAGTATAACTTTAAATTAAAAATATTAATTTAATCTTTATATTATGAGTTCAGCTAATTAATAGACTAGTATGTGAATAAACAGTTGTGAAAACGTTTTATTGATTGTTTGTGTGTTTTTATTCCAATTTAATCAATTATATAGTAGGTTAGGTAATAAAACACTTATTCAATGACTACTTGGTGAAACAGTCAAACTGTTGTCCCTCGGTAGTGGGGGAGACCTGGGAAACTGTTGCCCTCGGCCTTCGACCTCGGGCAACAGTTTCCCAGGTCTCCCCCACTACCTCGGGACAACATTTTGACTGTTTACCTGCTAGTCATTAAATAAGTGTATAATATTACACATCTAGCTATAGTGTATCTCTGAACATTGAAATCTTATTCATTAAAAATAAATTTAGTTTATATCTTAATCTTGATGTCTTCTAGTTATGCGCCCGGATCGAAAGATCAGAGGCGTATATTGTTTTTGTCCTGTTTGTCTGTCTGTCTGTCTGTTTGCAAACTTTAACCTTCGCCATAACTTTTTAACCATGAATGATAGAGACTTCATATTTGGTGTGCCTACTCTATTAATGAAGCTCTTTCAAATGACACCAGGGTCAATGACCTTGTGACCTTGACTGTGACCTATATGCTAAAAATAGAGGGGTTTTTGCAAACTTTAACATTTGCCATAACTTTTGAACCATAAACGATAGAGATTCAATATTTGGCATGCATACTCCACTAATGAAGCCCTTTCACATGACACCAAGGTCAATGACCCTGTGACCTTGACTGTGTCTTATATGCTAAAAATAGCTTTTTTTTAACCTTCGCCATAACTTTTGAACCGTGGAAGATAGAGACTTCATATTTGGTATGCATACTTTACTAATCAAGATCTTTCAAATGACACCAAGATCAATGACCTTGTGACCTTGACTGTGTCGTATGCTAAAAATAGCTTTTTTGAACCTTCACCATAACTTTTGAACCATGAAAGATAGAGACTTCATATTTGATATGCATATTTCACTTATCAAAGTCTTTCAAATGACACCAAGATCAATGACCTTGTGACCTTGACTGTGACCTTTATGCTAAAAATGTTTTTTTTTTTAATTTGTTGCCGCCGGGCGCATAGTGTTTCACAAACACATCTTGTTTTTATTTTAAAATTAGAATTTTATTTAAGATTGTTTTCTTTTTAATTTACCATAGGATCTCCATCTATAGATAATTTCTTATAAGAGATTCAGACGGCGTGATATACTAAATATAAATATTGATGAACGAAAGCGATTTTGATATAGACCAGTTATGTCAAGAGGACATACGTTAAAATTGCAGAGGAATTTGTTTTTCCCTATATGATCTTTAGAATTTTCAGCACTGACATTGAACCATATACAATATAAATATTAAATTATCATCGTCGCATATGTAACGTAAACGATTATTGTAAAATATTTAAATTTATGCATGGTATTGAAACATAACACACTTCTGATGCAAGAATACCAGAGAGAGAAGATATATATACATTAAAACAGACAACATTTGAACTCATCATGCTCAAGGGAACAATTATTTGAAAATAAATTTAATTTTTGAAAAATCACAAGGTCATGAACATAGGTGTTTATGAGGCGACACAAAAGTAAAAATATTCCATTCAACGATTATTTTTGTTGAAAACAAAACAGGTACTATATTTTTGATGTCAAGTGTGTTATTGTGACATCACAATTAATGGAGATTGCACTCATCCATGAAAAGGAGAAAATGAAGTGTTTATTCCTCAAAGAATCTGAAGGAAAAATATTTGTATATAAAATGTAAATATTTAAAAGCAATAAATATAATTTGCCAAATAAGATTATATATGGATAAGGACTTTTATTTCAAAATATATATAATTATTTAAGATACAAGTTCTATGAAATAACCATTTTCAATAAATGTGTTCAAGTGTGTTTAATGGGTTTAAAGAAATGTTAAAGTTATTTTTGTGGCCATTGTCCAATTGATAGTAAATCATTCTGCTCCTCATATAAAATGAGCTTCATGCAGTTGCCTTCATTGTAGTCAAATGGGGGCACTAATTTCAAGAGATGGACCAACGCGACAAAATCATGAATTCTACAAATATAATGTAATATATAGAAAAAATAAAATAGTTCGGGTGTTGACTTAAAATGATTCATTGACTTATTTTCTAAAACCAAAGCTTATCCATGCATATTAAAGTCCCCATTAAAAAGGGTGTGTATAAACACTCTCCAACATGTTTAAGGAGAAAGATTTAAATCGTTTACTTTTGGTTGCATTGTGTGTTTTTTTAACTCAAAAATTGAAATAAAACAAGATAAAATTAATTGATCTGTTCCAAGAAATTGATACCTCAAAATAAATTATGTTTGAAAGTTGTTTATTGATAAAAAAAAAAATTAAAAAAAACATGTAAATAATAGAAATACCAGCTTTCACCATGCACAGTCTATAGAGGTACCAGGTACTGTAGATTGGCAAATATTCAGGATAGTTTTAATTTAGCTATGTTCGCAATTTATAATTTCCCCGCGAAATTAAACCCATAGTGTATGCTATTATTAGTTTTTAAAAACGTTTATGCTTATATGAAATTCGAATTAATTCTTGCAGCATGAAATTAAAACCATTGCAATTACTACTTTTTGAGATATCGTGAAATTCAAACACCATGGATTTAATTTAAAATGACTTACAAGATCAGCAAAACATTTTAGCGCAATTTGAAGTCATTTTAATTGTGACGTTATTGTATTGAATTCATTTGTGATGGCAGTCAAAGGTACTGTGACGTGCCTGAGTCAACGCTGCGCTAAAACGTATGCACAGATTAAGTAGATCGGGCCTCGTTAATTTAAAATTTTGAAAATTGTGACTGGAAATATGACCTATATGAACCAGAAAAAACCCTGTTTCTTGTAGTGATTTAATTGTAAAGTCAAGGAAAATAACTGTGTTGTGTATACTGATCGAGTTTTTTTGTTGTTATTTAGATGGAGCTTCGACGGTCTTCGAGGATTCGGCGTCGCCCTGCCTGGCACGCCGACTACGTGATGGACTTCCCCGTAAGTATTATAACACACAATCTCCATTTCTTAGTTGATAAGGCTATACAAATCTGAGATTTCTTGTCCAAATTTTTATCCTCTGCCATTAAATGATTCCATTATTCTGTCCTCATTGACTTCCGTTCATTTTCTCAGCAACATTTATACACATATCCATCTCAAATTTGATATATGGATACATCATAGGAATATGGTATCAGGGCTCAAGTTTGAATTTGGTCATGATCCTATGATTTTTGCCAGAGTTATTTCTCTTAAAATAAAAAAATATAAGAAATTTTAGTTTCCAGTCTCTTTAAGGACTTAGTTTTAAAGGATGTGTGTATAGGATGGTTATGATTTAACCAGAGCATATTCAGGTCAAGTTCGAATGATTTTTGACCAAGATATCCTTTTCGAACTTAAAAAAATGAGAAATTTTCAACTTCCAATAGCTTTGACTCTCAGACTTTTGTAGGATCATGTATTATGTATATGCAGGCAAGAATAAGGTGCAATTCTTTGGCGGTTTGCATTGCCATAAATATGGTCAGGGCAAATAGTGCTTGTCATGTCTGTCTTCCGTCATTTTGTCTGTCCTTCTGTCACGCTTTGCGTTTAGCTCTGTTCAAAGCTAAGTTTCAAACAAACGATCCAAGATGTTTTCATCAAACTTCATATGCTGATAGATATTGATTAGAGCTATGCAGCTGCATCAAAATTTTTTGACCTTGATCTTTCCTTTGACCTTGACCTCGCTTTCCTTAAATTAGTGTTTAGCTCAGTTTTAAACATACCACAGTCAAGATGGTGCTATCAAACTTCACATGTTGATGCATACTGAATTACTGATGAGAGCTATTCAACTGCATCAATATTTTTGACCTTGACTTTTACTTTGACCTTGATCTCACTTATCTTCAATTAGTGTTTTGCTTACCATTCAGGATATTTTTATCAAACTTCATAGGCTGTAACATAGTGATGATAGCAATTAAAATTCATCAACATCTTTTACCTTGACATCTCCTTTGACCTTGACCTCACTTTTCCTAAATCAGTGTCAAACTTCATTTGCTGATATATACTGATGTAAGCAATTAATCTGCATCAACAATTTTTACCTTGACCTTTTTATTTGATTTTGACCTCACTCTTATCAAATTGTGTTTAAGTCAGTTTTAATTAAAGACATCATTCTAGATGTTTTCATAAAAATTCATATGTTGATACATAAATCCATATGTTGATACATAATGATGAGAGATATGCAAGTGCATCAACATTTTTGACCTTGACCATTGCATTGACATAGACCTCGCTTTTCTTAAATTATTGTCAAACTTCATAAGCTGATAGATATTGAAGTAAGCATTTCAAGTGTATTGTCATTTTTAGCTCACCTGAGCCGAAGGCCCAAGTGAGCTTTTCTGATCACATTTTGTCCTTGGTCTATCCGTCTATCCCTCTGTCCGTCTGTAAACGTTTCACATTTTCGACTTCTTCTCAAGAACCCATGGGCAAATTTTAACCAAACTTGGTACAAAGCATCCTTGGATGAAGGGGGAGTTTAAATTGTCAAAATAAAGGGCAAAGTCCCCTTTCAAGGGGAGATAATCAAGAAAAGATAAAAATAGGGTGGGGCCACTTAAAATCTTCTTCTCAAGAACCACTTTACCAGGAAAGCTGAAAATTATGTGGAAGCATCCTTGGGTAGTGTAGATATTAAATTTTTAAAATCATGACCCCCAGGGGTAGGGCAGGGCCACAATAGGGAATCCAACTATTACATAGATCAAATTTTTAAAAATCTTCTCAAGAACCACTGGGCCAGGAAAGCTGAATCTTATATAGAAGCATCATTGAGAAGTGTAGATTCTAAAGTTTTAAAAAATCATATAAGGGAAGGGGGTAATGGGGCATGATAGGTATAGCAAGAGGGGGAATCTGGTAAAGAACTGCATCACCCAAGTTGCTCAGGTGAGCGCTGCGGCCAATGGGCCTCTTGTTTACCTTGACCTTTCATTAACCTTGACCTAACTTTTATCCATTTGTGTTTAAGTCAGTTCTAAAGAAACCATTTATAATATCTTTGTAACTTCATATTCTGATAGTTATTGATGAGAGCTTTTGCTTAGTAATAGTATGAATGGTGCCAGCTCAGCATATATTTGATCCCTAGGCCTGTGTAGCATAATATTTTGATACGGCAAAATATTAAATCTGGTACCTATCACTTTTTCTCTGCGATATATTGAATCCTATAGGTTGATGAATTCTACCCATTTGCTTTTGTCATCGTTGTAATCTTTAAGAAGCACTAGGCCAATTTCAACCAAACTTGCCACTAAGTATCCTTAAGTGAAGGGGATTTAAGTTTGTTCAATGAAGGGCCACATATGTCCCTCTTCCAAGGAGTTATAATAATGAATAAGTGAAAAATTAATGGCATTTCTAAAAAAATATTCTTCTTGAGAACAACTGGGCCAGAAAAGATGAAACTCATGCATGTAGAAGCATCCTCAGGTAGTGTAGATTCAAGTTTGTTCAAATTATGACCCCCAGGGCTAGGGTGGGGCCACAATGGGGGGGGTCAAAGTTTTAACATGGGAATAAATAGGGAACTTTTTAAAAATCTTCCTTTCAAGAATCACTGGGCCGGGAATGATGAAATTCATGTGGAATCATCCTCAGGTAGCAAAGATTCAAATTTGTTCAAACCATGACCCCTGGGAGTAAGAGGGGGGCAAGATGGGGGTCAAAGGTTAACTTTGGAAAATCTTTACATATCTTCTTCTCAAGAACCACTTGGCAAGAAAAGCTTATTTGGAATCATCCTCAGGTAGTGTACATTCAAGTTTGTGCAAATCATAAACCACAGGGGTAGGGTGGGGCCACAATGGCTGTCATCAAAGTTTTACATAGGTTTATATAGGAAAAATCTTTAAAAATCTTGCAAGGTTCTCATTTCACACAAAGATTGCCCATGACCTAAGGGTGTGTCATGATCTTGACCCAAAGTCATTTGGGGAACTTCAAGGTCACTGGAAAAAAATTTCATAATTTGTATCCGGTCCATATCTTTCTTATGGATAAATTTGTGTCCGGTCCATATCTTTCTTATGGATAAATTTGGTAAGTTCTCATTTCACACAATTTTTGCATATAAGCAGTAGAGCTGAAACGAATACCATAAATTAACATTTGATTATTCATGACTGTTAATCGATTTGTATTCAATCATTCGATAATCAAATAAAAAGTGTTAGAGTTATTTATGCTTTTCTTGCAAATTCTATAATTGTTCATTTCTTTATATCTACATGTATGTATTTAAGATAGGTGTAAGATATAAAGATCTGTTCAAAGTCTTTTGACATGTACAATGTATAATATTAGGACTCATGTTTATATATTTTTAAGAAAAAACTAAATTAGAAAAAGAATCTTTAATTTATCAACAATCATGTATGTACACAATGTATATTATTACAAATGTAGGATTCATGTTTATTTTTAAGAAAAAAATAGATTAGAAAAAAGAATCTTTATCAACAATCATAAGCCTCCCTCATTCTTTAAATAGGACACTTGTATTGCATTTCGATTATGTAAAACGTGCAATTACCAAACCTGCAGGTGCCTGCCATGTTTACTGTTATATTAATAAGACTAAAATGGTCCCTTTCCGGAAACGTCCGGTAATTTTTATGCGCCCAAATTTTTTCGGGGCACAAATTGTTTTTGTCCTGTCTGTTTGTCTGTCTGTCTGTTGTCAACTTTAACCTTCGCCAAAACTTTTGAACCGTAAGAGATAGAGTCACTTCATATTTGGTATGCATACTCCTCTAATAAAGTTCTTTCAAATGACATCAAAGTCAATGACCTTGTGACCTTGACTGTGACCTGTATGCAAAAAAATAGGTTTTTCAACTGTTTGTCATAACTTTTGAACCATAAGAGATAGAGACTTCATATTTGGTATGCATACTCCATTAATAAGGTTCCTTCAAATGAAATCAAGGACAATGACCTTGTGACTTTGACTGTGACCTTTATGCTAAAAATAGCTTTTTCCACTTTTTGCCACAACTTTTGAGCCATAGGAGATAAAGACTTCATATTTAGTATGCATACCCCACTAATTCAGTTCTCACAAACAACACCAAGGTCAATGACCTTGTGACCTTGACTGTGACCTATATACAAAAAATAGCTTATTAGAACTTTGTTGACGCCGGGCACATAGTGTTTCACAAACACATCTTTTTTTATTTTTCATATTTAAAATAAAATATTCTCCAAAAATTTTAATGTATATTTTTCATATACTTTCTGAAATTATTTATAAGGCATTATAAATCTGATCAATCGATTCTGTATGTCTATCTGGAATATTTTTTTCTGCACAATATACACCTTTTATTACTTTTGATAATTATGGCGGCCAATATCATAGTATCTTAATTAAATAAGAGATACATTAATTAGGTTGATTAATGTTTGACTTGAAGATGATTAAATAAACTTGATGTGTCTTTATTATTGGCCAATAGTACCATGTCAACAAAGTTTACAACCTGCCTTATACATGTATATGCTTCTGTTTGCTACTTTTTTATCCGTGATCAAAAACTTAGTGGATAGGCCTACACATTTCCTTGCATGAAATACGGGTATTAAACATGTGACCAAATTTGTATACAAAATTTCAGTTTGAATATTCATGACTGGGCCGATTTCAACCAAACTTGCCATGAAATTTCCTTGGGTAAAGGGGATTCAAGTTTGTTCAAATGAAGGGCCACGCCCCCATTCAAGGCGAGATAATTGGGAATTAATGAAAATTTGATGGTATGTTTTAAAAATCTTCTTCTCAAGAACCACTGTGCTAGGAAAGATGAAACTTATGGGGAAACATCCTCACGTAGTATCGATGCAAGTTTGTTCAAATCATGACCCCTGGGGGTAGGGCGGGGCCACAATGGCCAACCAAAGTTTTACATAGAAATATATAGAAAAATTCTTTATAAATCTTTTTCTCAAGAAAAACAAAGCCATAATTGATCATACCATCATTGACCATATTTATATGGAAGCATCCTCTGAGTCAGGTAGTGTAGATTCAAGTTTGCCCATATCGAAAATAAATATAAAAATAATAGATTAAAATAATACAAAAATAATACAAAAAAAGTATATTTTTAATGACCAAATTTGGAACCCTTTTTATCTTGGTTCCAAATTAGGTCAAAAATAATACACTTTCTTAGAAATGAAACACAAAAAAATATATTTTTAATATACTTTATTTCTCAGTAAAAATACAAAAATAATACACTTGATGTATTTTTTCTGTACTCTTGTATTTTTTCTGTATTAAATCCTTATCCAAAGTACAAAAATAATACAATTTAGAGAAGAACTAAAAAATACAAAAATAATATAAAATGTATTAATTTTGTATCAGTCTATTATTTCTGTATTATTTGGAACACCTTAAAAAAAAATAGGAAAATAATACAAAATGTATTAATTTTGTATCAGTCTATTATTTCTGTATTATTTAGAGCACCTTGAAAAAAAAATAGGAAAATAATACAAAATGTATTAATTTTGTATCAGTCTATCATTTCTGTATTATTAGGAACACCTTAAAAAAAAAATAGGAAAATAATACAAAATGTATTAATTTTGTATCAGTCTATTATTTCTGTATTATTTGGAGCACCTTGAAAAAAAAATAGGAAAATAATACAAAATGTATTAATTTTGTATCAGTCTATTATTTCTGTATTATTTGGAGCACCTTGAAAAAAAATAGGAAAATAATACAAAATGTATTAATTTTGTATCAGTATATTATTTCTGTATTAAAATCGATTTTAAAACAAAAAAAATCTAAAAATGATACATACATGAAAGATACAAAAAAAATACATTTAGGATTTCAAAAAAGGTACAAGAATGATAGACAAAAAGTACATAAAAAAGCTTTAAATAATACAAAGCAGTGCCTAGAAAAGTACTAAAAACGTGAAAAACTTGTTCTTAAATGCAGCTTTCAATCAGATTTTAAAGAGAAATGTCTTAAGATTACTGATTTAGTTACTTTTTGTGCAATAATCTTGATCTTTTCTGTCTTACATACAGTATTCACTCTTCAATTGTCCTCATTTCTAAGTCATGTTTTATCAATCTTATTGTCTTTGTAAATTGTACATTTATAATGAGATATGAATTCAAAAGTCTAGATCTTCTCTCTGCTTTGGGGTTTCTTTTGCACAGCACTTTACTTTGTTGAAAAAGTACATCTCCAGTTTTCTCACTGTCATCCTGCTTGGTCCTGCATAATCTACAAAATAGAATATCAAAATGTACCAGGGTATATCAAGATTAGATGCACAGACACACACAAAAAGAAATCTTCACACGATTAGCTGATATTGTCAATGTTACACACCTGTAATGCTTCAAGGGGTAGGGTGGGAGGGTGGGTGGGTGTCCTATTCCTCTATAACTAATCAGCTTTTCTTCTATGGCTCTGCAGAGGCACACAAACTGTAAAAGTAATGATACTGATATAAATGTTTTGCAGAACAGGAAGAAATACAGAGCATCAAAAAATGAAAATATAAAACTGTCAATACACGTACCTCATTGGAATTTTTCATGGCAAAATATTCTACAAATTGAGCCACTATCCCCCCCTTTTATTGGGGGGGGGGGGTCATTTGATTTGAAATCTTAAAATGATATTGGGCAAGGGAAATACAGATCATCATATATTGATATAAAAAATAATTAGTTTGTGCCAAAAAAAATCTTTCTTACCACCTTCTTCTCAAGTCATTTTTGAAATAAATTATAAGTATGCTAAACCATAAATCCATGAAGCTTAGTTGCAATGATCCCCCCCCCCTTTCACATTTCAAAATTTAAATGGTTGTATGCCATTGGAATTGGGGGGGGGGGAGGTCATTTGATTTGAAATCTTAAACTGATATTGGGAAGGGAAAAATGGATATTCATATATTGATATAAAAAATAATTAGTTTGTGCCTAGAATCATTAAATCATATACGATAGGGAACCACACAAACTGTTCAAGTCATTTTTGAAATAATTATAAGTATGCTAAACCATAAATCCATGAACATAGTTGCAATGATTACCCCTCCCCCCCCTTCACTTTTCAAAATTTAATTGGTTGTATGCCAAGATGATTTTATCTGTTATAATTCCATGTTTAGGCCTGAGGGATAGGGTGAAATTAATTTTGAAGTCATTTTTGGTACATGTAAATAATATCATTTGCCATTGAACATGTTGAAAGCCCGTAATTATCCATACAATTCAAGATAGAAAGAAGCATAACAAAACTCTCTTTCGCCACAAATCCAACATCTCCAATATATCTGCATTCAATTTGACCTACTATGAATTGGTTATAAAAGATATTATTAACATTTATTAATCTACATTTCACATTTTAAAAATTGAAACTACTGTGCTATTTTATGTAAAATCTTACCGCATATGGCGTTGTTTACACCAGGAAAGCCAGGGCATGATGCTTGAAAAACGCCAAAATCCTTCCGTTTTCGCTTTTCTTTGTTTATAAATGTGATCCATGCTAACATGCTGTAGCTAAACATCTATTTTCTACAAATTTTATCGGCGAATACTAGCTAAATTTTATTAAACATCACCAACTCTCTCAATTCGGTTCGTCGATCTATTTTTCAAAATGGCGTGGGTAAATTACCGTTAACCAATCAGAGAAAAGCAAAGAAAAAATTTAAAATCTGACCAATCAAATAGCTCCTTATTTACGAAGATTGCCGATTTTTAAATATAAAATATTTTCAACAGTCTAAGGAAATGTATTTATGTATTAAGTCTAATAAGCAATATGGAATCAATTTAAGAAACCCTTGATCATTACTAGAATAATTATGAGGACTCATTTCTTATAATCGTTATATTTGTTTTTAAGAAATTTTCCGATTACAGATTTCTGGTCAGCCATATTGTTTTTTTTTTTAATTATACAAGTTGACCTGTAAAGAAGACCATAAAGTTCAAGAAGAATGATCAATTTAGTGTTAAATCTAAAGCCATGCCCCCTTTTCTCGGCGCCATGTCCTTTTTTCCTGACAAAAAATTAATAAATATTCCCAGTGTAGGCGATATTCCTTAGCTGTTCTGTTGATTCAGTGCATACTGATAATCTCTTGTTTACATAACGCAACCAAGTGTGAATTCACGACAGGAAATCACTTCACGCTTGAACGATTCACTCAGCCACCTGGCTAATTAACATGCCTCAGGGTGTCAGGGTAGAAGATTTAACTTGAGAAACTGTCATTTGATTGCATTGATTATACAAGAATTAGCCCAAGATCAAACATAATTAACTTGTAAATTCTTAACTAATTAAAATCATGATCGTTTTTTTGAAACTGAGAGTAGAATTAAACACAGAGTTGAAGAAAAACTGATATTTTATCTGAATAAAAACAACTTACTTTGTACCAAAAACTGAATGTGATGTGACAAAAGGCTAAAAAACAACAACCTAAGTACTATAGTTTCAGCTAGCATTCTCTAGTGTAAATATCTATCTTAAACACACTGATAATTTAATTAGGAAACCTACTACTTGCACATCCCTTTCTACTTGAACATTGTAAGCTCATTTCTTGAAATTTATTTAGGATAATTTGAATATGATTCCTTCTCTGAGTGAAAAAAATGCACATATATACTAAAATCTGAAGAAAACATCGTATGCATGGTATTAGCTAGTTGGGACTTTCCATGTGCACAGGTAAATCACGTGATTTCTGAATTGTAGTATGATGCAATCATTTGTTAGCCTGCAAGACCACTTGTTGTGTGATAGATCTAAACACGTGAAAGATGTAAACCCGCTGAAAAGTTAATGTAAACGCGCTGTAAAATCTTCATGCCCAAGATGGAAATATTTCTCTGGATTACAGTGCAGGGAACTAATTTTGTTACAAAAACCAGCATCAGGATCAGCATAAGTAGGATCAGGATAGAGCTAGCATCAGCATCAGCCGGTGCGTCGATTTACCCAAAAGGACCCAAAAGAACCCAAAAGGACCCAAAAGGAACCCAAAAGGACCCAAAAGGAACCCAAAAGGACCCAAAAGGAAATAAAGAACGACCCAAAAGGACTTGAAATAAAGAGAAAAAATGGATATATAATATATACTTTCATATTTTATTAAAACTAAAACTACTTTTTTAGGGTAAAGTTTGTGTTTGGGGTGGGGTTGGGAGGTACCCCCCCCCCCCCTTCCACACCTATCCCCGATACCACATGCCATTAAATAAAGCTTTATTTCTTTATTTAATAAATATCATATAGTAAGATGTGGTAAAACCAAGGAGAAAGAGAATAATACATTGTACTTTGTTAATTTCAGCTAAAAGAAATCAAAGCGTATCTGGTTCGATTTAGGCGACCATAATTTGATTTTTAGTTTTACGGATCCGCCGACTCTTAAAATTTGCATTTCAAAAAAAAAATAAAATCGGAATTTTTCAATCCGCTCGTGTCAAACCTGTGTTTTATAAAAGCAAATCAGTCAGAAACGTAAAAAAAAACACATGTGCAGAATGGTAGAAGAAGGTGAGCTGTCAACTTTGATTTTATCGAGAGTCTACCAATTCTGAAACCTCCCCATCGCATGTCTCTCTCTATTTTTTTAATTGCTGTTTCTACCGATTTCGAAAATATCCGGATTTTTTACCTTCTTCGATTTGTAAAATACCGACAAGTCAAAACAAAAATGGCTGTCATGCAGTGTTTACCGGTAGCTAATCTGCTTATTGCCACTGATAACAGGCAATAATCAAGGTGTCAACTGTGCTACCAGATGGAATTGCTGTTGTAATTGCTCATTATCTTCATTAAAAGTGTTTTTTATCAAAGACAGAGATACCAGATGTGGAAATTTTGCAAAAAAGGGCGGTAAATAACGATATGAATTTTTTTGATACTTTGCTGCAAACAAGTTTATATGCGCCTAAAACAAAACAATTCCTCCATAAATAATACGGTGACCAGGAAAGACATAAACTATAGTACTTTATTAATAATTTAAAGAGGAAATGAAAGCAAGTACATGGTAACTAATAAAGAGTCTGCAGAGGGAACACTGCGTATTATGAGATTCAGTGACTTAGCAAATCCTACATCAACACCAGTATATAAAAGCCCTTGAAACTGCAGAGCAACTTGACAGTACCTGTAGAAGACTTCTTTGAATTTAAGTAGCTAAACAGGGTAATAAAGTTTCTGAATTTCAAAATATAATATTAGCAAATTGGAACAGGACTACAATAATGCTTTGATATCATATGTACTAAGAGTGAAAAAAAGAATGCAGGATCTAAGAATCCATCTAATTCATTCTCAATAGATTACGCATGTAATTTTTAAAAATGTATAAAGTTTTAAGTTTGGCTAACAGGTACTTCCAATTCCTTCAATTTCAGATCTTTATTAAATCCAGGAAACAGTTGTCTTGCTCCTTATAATGAGAAAAATCCATTCATCAATCAGTTAAAAGCCGGAAACTCAGACCGTCTGCAGAATATTATTAAATCTTTTAATTGCCAAGTTAAACTACGATATTTACCCTGAATATTATTCAAATGACATTCAAATGAATGTGCAAACTATACAGTGAAGAACATAATTAAATTTATATAATTTCAAATATTAAATGGTACTCATATTAAACAATGTTTGAATTAAAAGTTGTCATTTTTATAAATAACAACATTTATACAAGTAATGTGTATTAATATTAAAAAAAACATATCTTGTAAGTTGTTTATTGTTTTGTTTTATACTACAGTGAAATGTGTGACTTTTTATATGTGAAAAAGGTCGTTGCTAGAATGATTTTTGTCTTTTTTTTTTTTTTTTTTCGTCCTCCGACTTGACCTTTCTTGAAAAAAAATCCGTAAAACTAAAAATCAAATTATGGTCGCCTTAGTGTTTGATGTGTAATAAAAGTTGTATGTTATTTCTTTGAAAAAAGTTACAACAATATAAATGTATGTTTTTGCCAACTTTTAGGTAAATTTATAATATAATATTCATAATTTAATTCAAATTATTAATTTTCAATGTATATTAAAATATTTATTTGAGTCCTTTTGGGTTCCTTTTGGGTCCTTTTGGGTTCCTTTTGGGTCCTTTTGGGTCCTTTTGGGTTCCTTTTGGGTCCTTTTGGGTAAATCGACGCACCCGCATCAGCATTTAAAAAAACAGCATTACTTGGATCAGCATCAGCAAGCAAAGGATAGAACTAGCATTGACCTATTTTAAAACCAGCATTGACCTACTTAATATCAGGATTATCCTGGTTTACTAAAACTACAGATTTGGTTTTCACAAAACGAAACCGCAAATAGGCATTCCTATTTCAGTCGGAAATAAATACAAAGAATGTATTTCTTGCTGACAAATTGGCCAATATAATCCTAAGATTATTATTAAATTAATTTAATAGCAATAACCCCGTGATATTTTCAAATCTGAATCAGCTGATCACCAAACGCTATGGAGTCTACTGGTGAGGCCACGCCACGGATTGATGATATTGAGATCGGTGATAAAGGGGTAAGTAGTTAGGCTTGCACATGAAAAATCAGTTAAACAATATAATAAAAGTATGATATTGTGAGTATGACTAATTACTACAAAATCCCATTGGGTTTTATAGGCATAGACATGCTACGAAGTTTTTCAATCCGAATTTCCTCTAAATTTACGGAAGTCAGAAATAAAAGTCGCAGAGCATTTGGCGAGATTATCTGCAATTAACCATAGACTGAGGTGTAATGAACAAAACGTAATAATTAATCCAATGCAATAGTTGATTTCATGTTAATGAATCTGGTGTAAATATTTTTTAATGCAAAAGTTCTTAAACTTTATATAAAAACTTCTGCAGAAAAATGAATTTGTGTATGTACAAAAAATCATTTTGAAATAGCTAAAATAATTATGATATATAGGAGAGCGGACCTGTGCTTGAAAATATATGCATACATTTATTTTAAAACTTTTTCACTACATATTCTTTTCCTTGTTTGATGAATAGCATCTTCATAGTGGAAAATTGTGTATAGAAAGTAGTTTGTATGTCCTTAGCTGCAGATCTGTATAGCTCTCCGAAAAAAAAATATATTGATATAGACTGGAGAGCTACAGTGCCACCAATTGAAAAACTGTATATATTTATTGCGCACAAAAAAGTGTGCTCGGTTCTTGATTAATTCTTCCAAATCCTTACCTCAATTACAAAAAAAGGAAAGATTTAAAAAAATTTCTTTATCCTCAATCAAGTACTCTCATAGTTGACATCTGTCAACGAAGCGTATTGGACCGAATTAGCTTTGAAACCAAAATGGCAGTATAAATAAGCGAAATGTTCGATGACTACAATATCAGGGTCAGGAGAACTATTTAACAACAATTATGAGGAATGTTTGGTTGTGGAAACAGAAAAGAATATGTTAGGAACACATGGTTAGTAATATGTTGACATTACAGTTTTAAAAACATGGAGAAATAAATTGAGAACTAAGCGCTCTTTTTTGTGCGCAATAAATATACAGTTTTTTCAATGGGTGGAACTGTATCTCTCCGGTCTATCAATATATATTTTTTTTTCGGAGAGCTACAGATCTGCAGCTAGTATGTCCTGTATGTAGAATTTATTTTTTTTAATGTACTTGAATCCATTTATACCCTTGCAAATAAGATCTCAATTCAATTGGATACACAAACTTTAATCAATAGGAAGTCTATTAATTATATATGCTATAAATAATTATTTGTGTTTTTCCCAAATTTTAAAAAATTGTGGGAGATTAAAAAAAAAATAATAATAATATTAAGGTGATCAATCATCAATGAATAAATCTTGTCTTCTTTGTACTTTTATAGAAATGGAGTTATATGAACAGTCCACAGTTTTGTTGCTTCATCACCGCACACAAGAATCTAGATCTAATTCATTCATATGAAGACGCAAACACGTTCCGGTGAAGGGCTGCATATTTTAACCTGTACTCAGCACTAAGCCTTTGAAAAGTGAGAGATCTTTTTCGTACCAACACCTACATGAACTGCGACATTGGAACTCGGTTTATATGGTTTCATTCAAAGGACCGGACAATCTACATACAGTGATGTCAGAGACTGATGATTCAAACAAAATTCTGCTTTTTAAAAAAGACAAGTGTTCTTCATTCCTAAAAGTAGAGGGCAGGGACAGTAGAGGACATGAACAGTATGATGTAATGGTGGATTTATAACTTACAATAAAAAAATTCTAGAAGGTGAATTTGTTGAAAGAAACTACTGGTGATAAAGAAAAAAAAACTTCATTTGTTCATGCGAACACCATGATTCTATTAATTTATTTATTTGACTTTATTAATGACATAATATAATACAAGTGAAAAAGAGTGAATATGGGACATGAATTGTAAAACTATTAATCTAATAATTCCATGATTACACTATTTCATAAAATTCTAAAAGATGTTATTGGACACTTTGTAATTTAATTTATATTATAATTTCATTGGTTAACTTGGCACTGACTATAAATAAATTGTAATTTTTAGACACTGGAAATTTTGTTTTTATTGTTTCCATGAAGTTAAAATTTTACATGTGTACTTTGCTGTTCTACAACAAACATAAAATAATCTTTATTTTGTCTCCTACTTCAAATATATTGTGCCCTAGTACAGCACTTTTAGCTTCTAAGGAGTGGTGGAAGAAAAATTTGGTAAAGATGATATAAGATTTTGCTAAATTTTCAGAAAATGATCATTTTACCAAGGCGGTTAATTAAGACAGAACAGAAAAACTGATAGAAAATGTTACTGTAAATTTCATGTAAAGCATGTTAAGTTTTCATTTTTAAAATTGTGAAATTTGTTTTGTACATTACTTAATTAACAGTTTTAATTTCACATGTATATCATCAAGATGAAAAGAATTATCCGGCTATCAGCAAACTCTTAATCTATGGTACACTAGAGCATATATAAATATTGGATGATTTAAACTACTTGCTTAAACAATTAGGAAAATGTATTTATTACACTGTTTAGTACATGTATCATGATATAAGGGAAGAAATATCTACACAGTAAAACATGGTTATAACGAACACGCTATAAGGCCAAAAGAAAATATACTCTTGTTTCCTGTCCCCTGACCAAAAAAATTAGGGTAGGTTAGGGAAAAAATTTTATTTTGGGAAAAAATTTTATTTTCAAAACTCAATGAATGCAGAAATGCCAGAACATATAGTATGTAATAACAAGAAAGTTTGTTAATAAAGATTTATAAAGTAAAGGTATCCTGTACACTTATGATGTATTAGTTCTGTTAATGTTGTTGGTCAACTTTAGTACTTTAGGAAAATAGTTACCCAAAAAATGAAAATGTAATAAAAACTTTTTGGGTCGGAGGATAAAATGTAGGGTAGGACAGGTGACAGGAAACAAGAGTATTTTTTATTTGGGCCAAATGAATTCATGCTGATGATGGAGTCATTTTCATTCCCTGTACTGGTTTTAAAATCCTATGGATAGTGAACATAATTTTAAAATGTCAAAAAGTGTGTTTCCCAGGCATTTAAAATACTACAAGCTTATTTTTATGTGTATTTAAATGATTTACTTCAGTCTAAAATACCCTACATAACAATGTGTTACCCCCACATTCAGTCTCTTATTGCAGATTTATAAATATAGAATTTTCCAATTAAAGTTTTAAATGAATTAAATCCAAATAAAGAAATGTTATTATCTAAATTCAAAATATTAAGTTAGAATGAAATGAATCAGGACACACCGGTATTACTATTTTTGTCATTACAATTCATTAATCTTGGCACATCAGTGAAAATTTTACCAGTCATCAATAAGTGTTTGATATTCTTTTTCAAGTGATCTAATAAATCTTTTTTTAGAGTATTCATGAAAATGCAATTAAGAATTATATATGCTTCATTCAGCTTCAATAAGAACACTACATGTAACAGAAATATTGCCCATTTACATAGAATGTTAGTGTCCTCAAAAAAAAAATATATGGGGCAGTATTTTTTTAAAAATGTATATACTAAAAATACAACTTGGACAGAATATCATAAAAACATATACTGTATACAGGGTTATTTTCGCCCTGTGTTATTTTCACCCTTTTGAAACTTGTGAACAATTTTGCCCCATTTTAAATTCGCTCAAGTCATACTTCTGTTTAAGAAATTATGAGGTGTAATTTGAATTTGCCCCGTTTTAAATTCGCCCAATCAAGGATAGGGCGAAAGGGACAAAAATAAAGGGGGGTGAAAATTTCCCTGTATACAGTATCTCTCAATTAGTACATTATACTTAAAAACAAACATCACATTATTGTAAAATATATGTTTTCATTTATTCTATCAAATCAATTTATATATGGACAATCATCATGAACAGTTGTAAGATTGTACAAAAGAGCACTCAGCAGGGATGCATTGCTATTTACATACATCTCATATCTGATTTATATGTACAATACACAAATCACTTGAAATCCACTTTAAACTTTAAATTCTGTCCATTTCATTTTAGATCTAAGTGGGAGATAACTTTAAAATGTATATATGTATGTCATCAATGGATTTGGCGCACATCATCACATCAGTTTTAATGCCACTGTCTGATTAACAGAAGTTCCTGGCTTGAATTTTCACTATTTTAACAGATAGAATTTCATCAGCTGGATTTAGGTCCATAAAGAAGACCAGCATACTTTAATCCTGGAGGAATTTCTGCTTTGTTTACTCTGTCATGGGCCTGAAAAATATGAAACAATAATTAGATTAATTTCAAAAAATGCCAAATATTAAAAAAAACAATGCTATAAATACAGTTTTAACTACAGTTGTTAACTTTATACAATGAATAATGTGTACATCACACAAATATACAAAATACAAACTAATAGGAGGAAATTATCTAATTTTACACATTTAGAGCAATTTATTTAATTTTTTTTTCCAGGTAAAAGAAAATAAATTATCACTGACTACTAAAACTTTAAAGTACTTCTGCTATGAAATAGGGGCACAATGACAATAAGTAACTTTACAAATTGAACATAATTTGGCTATTCAACATGTTTAATATCAAAGTAATGATCACAGTTTCAAACACTCATCTTTTCTCCTTTAACTCCAGTAAAATTTAAAAGGAGCCATTGAGGCTGAAATGATTAATCGATTATAATAAAGATTCTGTGTGAGGATTAAGTACACGTATATTGATCAATATGTATGTAAAAATATTTAAATATCGCAAAAAAGAATTTTTTGTTAATTATATACGATAAACATATTTTAAAATCAAAATTTTTATATAAAAATACATACAAGTAATAATTCTCACCACTTATATAAAATAATTTTGTTTAACAGCCATACAGCTTATTCTTTTAAATCAAATGAAAATTATTCATAAATTATTATGAAGAAATGGTTGTTCTTAAAATTTTTATGCCTTCGGATTGATAGATCTGAGGCGTATATTGTTTATGTCCTGTCTGTTTATCTGTTCAGCTATTTATCTGTCTGTCTATTGTCAATTTGAACATTCGCCATAACTTTTTAACTCTGAGAGGTAGAGACCTGATATTTGGCAGGCGTACTCAACTTAAAAAGACACCAACTTCAATGACCTTGTGTCCTTGACTGTGACCTACATGCTTAAAATAGTTCTTTCGAACTTTTACCATAACTTTTGAATCATATGAGATGGAGACTTCATATTCGGTATGCATATTCCACTAATAAAGTTCTTTCAAATGACATTGAGATCAATGACCTTATGACATTGACTGTGACCTATATGCTAAAACAGTTTTTTTTAACTTTGTTACCGCCGGCCGCACAAACACATCTTGTTCAATACAAAAAAAGACTTCCTGATCAACATGACCAATTCAAATATTTGATACATATTATTGACATTGTATTGTAGCTCAAATATAAGGATAGATACATATCTGCCTTCTGAAAAAATTATATATCTGTTTTAAGCCTTAAGTACAATCTAGATTCTACTCGTAAACCAGACACAGGACAGTACTTGATAGGGAACAGCCTAACTAAGACTGCAAAGATAAAATCTGTAACCATGCATACTATTGTTTAACATTTAAATGTTTAAGAGTTGACTTCTAGATTGGTTCAAAAGTTGAAATACATGTACAGTATAATTTGTCCAATCCGGCTACCGCCGGTTCCATAAAATTTGGCCGGTTTAGACAGAATCCGGAGTGCAGGAAAAATGCAGGAAAATATTAGGCATACTTTTAAAAAATTAGTTGTTTATTTACAAGTACTTCATACACATAATATAAAATATAATTAAATGATGAAATCAATCAACATTTTGGAGTCTACAAATTATTAAATAGTCTCTCATGACTTAATGTATTTTCTTGTTGGTTCACGAAGTTTGAAAGTCGGGTGAAATGTTACCGGAATCGAAATCTACAGGCACTCGTAATATAGGCCTACTATATATATCAAGCGGACCGGGTTTCACTTATGAAAGAGTTCATTCAATGTATAAACAGTAATGCACAATTATTTACGATGTGCTAATTATTGGAATGAACTTTTAATTTTTATGTAAAAAAAATTACGTCTTCCCCCACAGTGTTATGGCGCCATTTTGAAATGCGTTCGATTTTCGATCCCGATTATTATTTTGATTTGTAAATCGCGTACATATATATTTTTGTGTTTATGTTATAATGTGGTAAATGGAGTCAAAACAAAGTTGTTTTTTTTTTAAATTGTAATTTAATCTTATCATATTTTTTCAAGCGGGCTCTGTCACCGCCGCATTTCACTGAGTTCGTCTCATGGCACTAATGCTAGTGTAAACACGGATTATCACATCCACCACGAAAGGTGTTAATTGCTTTGAAGTAACTCAAGTAATTATGTGTGGCCGGATTAGAGGAATGATTACCGTTAATTATGAGCAGTTGGGACCAGTATGGCCGTTCGTAATATTGAATAGACAGTATCCGGACTACACAGAATTTTTTCTAATGAATTTGTTAAAGAAGTGCATGGGACTAAAATTTATAGACGGAATGGGCAAAAATCCGGAGTACTCAGAGTCCGGATTAGACAAATTTTACTGTACTAGGTTTGAGTGGACTTGGTTATCAGTCGGTCAGGTTATATATGTACATTACCACATTGTTGTAAGAATGAAGCTCTCCTGCTCTTGGTCGCTTGATCAAAAAATTTCCTAATCTTTATCTTGATGCCTCAATCTTTATTGTGATGTCATATGACATTGTAAGTGAACATGGGTTTCTTTCCATCCCAATTGAAATGATCAATTTACATTCATTCAACAGTGTTTCTTACACTGCGACTGGGTATCATGTAAATAGAATGTTCTATCGTTAAAATGATATTGTCCTACGGACCCAGTTTAACGATAGAATTCATTCCGTGTATTGGTAATGTAGCAGAAAGGAACACGTGCGATAACTCGCATAGTGCATTCTAGGAACAATCTAGAGAGTTCCGAATGTAAACATGGCAGGTAATAAATTTGAATCTAGAGAAAAACGTTGAGAAAATTAATTGGATTTTCGTATTTATATGGATTATTTTTTTGGGGATAAAAGGCATAAGCAATCTCAAGAAGGTTTGTTTTGATTATTTTGGTAGTTATTCCCAATGCAAATCTTTTTATATTCTTCAAAATCATTTCGGAGAGGATCCGCTCTGATTTGCTACATTGCAAGTATGTGGGACGTATTCTAACTGTGGTGAGGGCCTGTACCGAGACACTGTTTGATCATTCTAACTAGGTATCATGATCAAAGTAAAATATCTTACTTTGCTTTAATTGCAAATGGTCAATATTTTAATGAGCTACAAAATATTAATGATCGAGCTACAAAATATTCTTTAATCTCATTCGACCACGGTGAGAATGGGAGAAAGTTGTACATTTTGGCCGTGGTTGCAACAATGGGTTATGTATAATTTGACTTGATACTTTGTGGATTAACTACAGAATACTCTATCTGCAGATTCTAAATTTAAAAAAAATTCATTTATTTTTTATTCAATTGTTAAAATTGACCTTTAAAATCACATGGGTTTCACATGTTGAAATGCCTTAATCGCTCAGAATTTTGAGTTTTTAATTTTTTGTTACACTAAATCTGTTTCACATAATCTTTACTGTTTTCATATATTCTTATTTAAAAAAAAAAAAGCATTGTTTACATACCTTCTGAGTGGTTGTAGTGACTGTACTGATGATCTATTGGTTCCTTGGATTACGACTTAAAATTCCATTTAGGCTAAAGCATAATATTTTCGCTAAAATATTCACAGGACACGCAATAAATTTTCATCTGGATTTGACATAAACTTCATCATGTTCATTGTCCATCACGTTTCCATGCTTACACGTTGCACACATTAGGGCTATTCCACCTACTGAAATCGCATCACAAAAAGGATAAATCATCGCATTTTAGCTGCAATCAATATCAAATAACTATGTTACGATAACTTCGCAAGATGAAGATTTACTTCCAACTTCCACATGTTCCACTATGTCGCCATTTTGTTTTTTTACGATTGCAATACGACAAAACGAAATTCGTTAAAAATCGCTATTTTTTTCCGTAAAAAGTGAAAACAGATAAAGGAAAGTCATTTAATACAAATTACAAATAAAAATTACCCCAAAAATTATTTTTAATGGCTTAAAATAGCGATGCTGTTTTTTGAATTATCCACTTCCGGCAGGATAATCCTACTTCCGGTAGCATTACTAGCATTGACCTAGTTTCAAACCAGCATCAGGATAAGGATCAAACCAGGATCAGGATAAGGATAACTAGCATCAAAATCAGCAAGCAAAGGAAGCATCAAAATCAGCAAGCATAGGAAGCACCAAAATCAGCATTGATGCTGTAACAAAATTATTTCCCTGCACTGTACCACTGATTGAGATTAACATAAATTTTAGTAACAATTAATTATTTAAGTTCTAGATAATCGGATACCAAGATTCCTGAAAAAAAAATATGATATAAATTTTCTAAGTACCGGGTATGCTATAAACTTATAATAAAAGCAGCAGACATTTTGCAAGGAATTTCTCTAAAATTTATAAAGTAAATGTAAATAGAAAAAAAATATGTCTAAATTTAACACCCCCCCCCCTAACAACAAAAAGAAATAGAGACCAAATATATGGAATTTTCTGTAAATGTACTAAAATCAAATTTGAGACAAAAAATACTGATTGTCTTTCTGTAAAATTACCAAGTCCAAATTTAATATAAAAATAATACAGACAAACTCTGTAAAATTACTAAGTCTAAATTTGATATAAAAATAATACAGACAAACTGTCTGTAAAATTATTAAGTCCAAATTTAATACAGAAATGATACAGTCTAACTGTATAGACTTTTCTGTAAAATTACTAAGTTCAAATTTGATACAGAAAAAATACATCTGGAAAAAATTAAGTCCTGTAAAAATACAAAAATAATACACTGAAAATAATCTAAGTCCAAAAAATACAAAAATAATACACTGTGCAAAATCAAAGTCAAAGAGCAAGAGCCATGTTATGCATAAAATGGCCCTGTACATATATCAATTAATTAACTATCACCATTTTTCCCATTTTATATATCAGAATAAAGTAGACACTTGGTGCTTTCATTTTCTATTATGAAATTTCGTTTTTGAGAATCCAGATATTGGAAAAGAGGTTTGAGAAATTGCAATGTTCTTGAAATTTGCAGAAAACGTGTGTATTTGACGATCTTCAGCAAAGAATTAAAATATGAGCACAGCCCACGATCCAAAAAATAAAACATGTTTTTTGATCTTCAATAACAGAGCTCTCATTATGTATTTGCATATTTTGGATCAGATGTTGTGCTCTATATTAAATATTGAAAAAATGCTTCAACTTTAGGTCATTTTCAAAGGAATTTACCGGATATGAGGAAAATGACGCATTTCATGACGTCACAATGCATTGACTAGATGAGATATTACGTCAAAATTAATAGATACATGGTCACCAACACTCTAAGTGAAAAATTCTGCATTTGCAACCTAAACTGAGCAGCTTTGATTTTTCAGAAATTCTCAGGGCCAAATAAGGCCAAACTTGGCTCTTGCTCTTTTAATACAAAAATGATATACTGAATTTTTTGTGATAGGAAAATAATATATTTTTTCTGTATTATTTTAAGAAAGTACAAAAATGAATGTATTAAAAATATATTAAAAATATACTTTTCTGTATTATTTTTTGATATGGGTGTTCAAATCATGACCCCCGAGGGGTAGGACAGGGCCACAATGGCCGACCAAATTTAAGTTTTACATAGAAATGTATAGAAAAATTCTATAAAAATCTTCTTCTCAGATTAACAAAGCCATAATTGATCATATTTATATGTAAGCATCCTCAGGTAGTGTTGATTCAATTTTGTTCAAATCATGACCCTTTGGATAGGGAGGGTCCACAATGGCCGACCAAAGTTTTACATAGAAATGTATAGGAAAATTCTTTTAAAATCTTCTTCTCAAGATTAACAAAGCCATAATTGATCATTTTTATATGTAAGCATCTTCAGGTAGTGTTGATTCAATTTTATTCAAATCATGACCCTTTGGATAGGGAGGGTCCACAATGGCCGACCAAAGTTTTACATAGAAATGTATAGGAAAATTCTTTTAAAATCTTCTTCTCAAGATTAACAAAGCCACAATTGATCATATTTATATGTAAGCATCTTCAGGTAGTGTTGATTCAATTTTATTCAAATCATGACCCCCAAGGATAGGGAGGGGCCACAATGGCCGACCAAAGTTTTACATAGACATTATAGGAAAATTCTTAAAAAACCATCTTATCAAGAATAGCAAAGCCATGATTGGTCATTGGACTACTTTTGGATTTAAACTACATGTATTTAATTATAAACCAATTTCTACTTTTCCTAGTCACAGTGCCCATGGGCCTCTTGTTTAAGCTGTAGACAATTGGTCTGCAATAATTTCAAATTCTATAGACCTGACTATTTTCATATACTGTATATCACTAAATTTTCGCGACACCTTATTTTCGCGAGATAGTCATTGACTCTTGATAAGCGAGACAAAATTTTCACAAATTGTGGTTATTGCTTTATATAATCTTAATGAATACTATTAAACGCGAGAACTTATTTTTCGCGAGCACACTGTCTCGCGTAATTACGCGAAAATAAAGTTCTCGCGAATAAAAAGTGATTTACAGTAGACCGAAAGAAAATATATATATCTATGTATATATTTTCATTTAATTGTATATTTTCAATGGCTTATTCTTTTTCCCCACTCTGCATTATATTATGTTTTGACATTAAACACTTGGACGTTAAGAACCATGCATGATTAATAACTTAATAAAAAGCACATCTTCGCTAGCCAAGGGTTTCTGATACGCTACTCTCCTCATAAACCCTTGGCCTACGGTGTTCATAGAAATTGGGATTTTTTTTCCAGAGTTCTGATTGGATTTCAGAACACCCAGGTCGACCAATCAGCAATTGTTTTTGTAAATGACGATATTTGCGTTCGGTATACATCTTCACTCTTTATTCTCAGAAATGAAAAACGCAAGTTAACAACGATCCGTAAGATAACATTCAATTCTAAGAATAGCCATGGTGTCATCCGATATCTTTCAAATATGTGATTAAAAATCTAAATTGAAGCTTCAGATTTGTTCTATAAATAATGAATAAACATAACTCAATTATTGCTTCTTAATTATTCTTGAAAAAACTTTGATTTATTTTTTTTAACATGTGTCTTTATTTCTGGAGATGATGCAATCTGTGCGTACCTTATAGATTCGAGATCACGTGACGGAAAACAATCCCGTCTTTTGACTTCACCGTATGCCAAGGGTTTATGAGGAGAGGAGCGTATCAGAAACCCTTGGCTAGCGAAGATGTAAAAAGTAATGATTCCAGGTTTTTTTACACTTTGAACAAATAACGAAGATTTCATATGCAGGGAACATTGAAATTTCTAAGAAGATTTCAATTCTTGTCAATGAAAACTTGTGTGAATAGGGGTTACCACTAAACAGAGTATGCAAGCATACCCTAGTAAAATTTCAGAATTTAATGCAATTAGAGTGCTTATTAATGTATAAACAACTTGAATAAAAATATCCATAAATAGTATAGCAATATTTGTCTCAAATGTTTTTACTGTAACATTTTGAAAAAAAAATGAATTAAGGCTCTTAGGATTTGTTTTCTTTTGCTGTATTGTCAAAATTTAAAGCATATGTCTGAAAAAAGAAATTGATTTTTATGTAAAAGTTAATCAATAATCATTAGAATAAATTTCCCTGAATTTTATATAGATTAAATATATTTCTTTTTTCTTTTGCAAAGATACATGCCTTTAAGCTTTATAATATTGAGAGAACATTGATTTTAAGCTCACCTGAGCTGAAAGCTCAAGTGAGCTTTTCTGATCACCCGGTGTCCGTCGTCCGTCCGTCCGTCTGTAAACTTTTCACATTTTCAACTTCTTCTCAAGAACCACTGGGCCAATTTTAACCAAAGTTGGTACAAAGCATCCTTGGGTAAAGGGGAATTTAAATTGTTAAAATCAAGGGCCAAGACCCCTTCCAAGGGGAGATAATCAAGAAAATACGAAAATAGGGTGGGGTCATTAAAAAATCTTCTTCTCAATAACCACTGGGCCAGAAAAGCTGAAATTTATGTGGAAGCATCCTGGGGTAGTGTTGATATTAAATTATTAAATTCATGACCCCCGGGGGTAGGGTGGGGCCACAATAGGGAATCCAAGTTTTACATAGAAATATATAGAACGAATCTTTAAAAATCTTCTTTTCAAGAACCACTGGAACAGAAAAGCTGAAACTTATGTGGAAGCATCCTTGGGTAGTGTAGATATTAAATTGTAAAAACCATGACCCCCGGGGGTAGGGCGGGGCCACAATAGGGAATCCACGTTTTACATAGAAATATATAGAGCAAATCTTTAAAAATCTTCTTCTCAAGAACCACTGGGCCAGGAGAGCTGAAACATATGTGGGAGCATCCTTTGGTAGTGTAGATATTAAATTGTTAAAATCATGACCCCGGGGGGTAGGGCGGGGCCACAATAGGGAATCCAAGTTTTACATAGAAATATATAGAACAAATCTTTAAAAATCTTCTTCTCAAGAACCACTGGACCAGGAAAGCTGAAACTTATGTGGAAGCATCCTGGGGTAGTGTAAATATTAAACTGTAAAAATTATGACCCCTGAGGGTAGGGCGGGGCCACAATAGGGAATCCAAGTTTAACATGGAAATATATGGAACAAATCTTTTAAAATCTTCTTTTCAAGAACCAGTGGGCCAGGAAAGCTGAAACTTATGTGGAAGCATCCTTAAGTAGTGTAAATATTAAATTGTAAAGATCATGACCCCTGGGGGTAGGGCGGGGCCATAATAGGGAAACCAAGTTTTACATAGAAATATATAACACAAATCTTTGAAAATCTTCTTCTAAAGAACCACTTGGCCAGGAAAGCTGAAACTTATGTGGGAGCATTCTTGGGTAGTGTAGATATTAAATTGTTAAAATCATGACCCTCGGGCGTAGGGCGGGGCCACAATGGGGAATCCAAGTTTAACATAGAAATATATATAGAACAAATCTTTTAAAAAGATCTGCATCACCCAAGTTACTCAGGTGAGCGATGTGGCCCATGGGCTCTTGTTTAATGTTTAAATTTTAAATGTCTACTTTAATTATATTTTTATATGTGGTTTAAATTGAACCAACACCCGTTCTTTGGTTAACTGAGTCAGGGAATAATTTAAAGGAATATTTTGAAAGATGTATTGATGATATATATACACAGTAGACTGGAGGAAATTTGGGTTAAAAAATTGATGATCGCTTTTAGAAATAAATAAATCATATAGTACTGCAGAATGGATCAGATAAAAGAGATTTATGAACAACAGAACATTTGAGCTTATGTTTTTCATTGGCTGAAAAGTGGTATTGCGTAAAACGACCGTGTTCACTCTATAGACAAATTGTTCTTCAGATATTCACTTTGCTATAGACCGGACGCATTTTCTATAGATTTTGTCTATCGGTCTACCGTTAATTTCAAACACTGTCCCCACATCCCACAGTGTGTTTCAAACCTCAAAGTATAAAAATTATGGTTTTCTGGTCCTTT